>NC_090255.1:42843611-42859353 GCF_037325665.1 Littorina saxatilis | reverse complement strand
ATTCAGACCAAACTACTGGACCGATCTTTATGAAATTTGACATGAGAGTTCCTGGGTAGGAAATCCCTGGACATTTTGTTCATTTTTTGATAAATGTCTTTGATGACGTCATATCCGGCTTTTCCTGAAAGTTGAGGCGGCACTGTCACGCCCTCAGTTTTGGTTGAAATTTTGGTCAAGTAATGTTCGACAAAGCCCGGACTTCGGTATTGCATTTCAGCTTGGTGGCTAAAAAATTAATTAATGACTTTGGTCATTAAAATCTGAAAATTGTAAACAAAATATTTTTTTTTATAAAACGATCCAAATTTACGTTCATCTTATTCTCCATCATGTTCTGATTCCAAAAACATATAAATATGTTATATTCGGATTAAATACAAGCTCTGAAAATTAAATATATAAAATTTATTATCAAAATTATATTTTCGAAATCAATTTAAAACACTTTCATCTTATTCCTTGTCGGTTCCTCATTCCAAAAACATATAGATATGATATGTTTGGATTAAAAACACGCTCAGAAAGTTAAAACGAAGAGAGGTACAGAAAAGCGTGCTATCCTTCTCAGCGCAACTACTACCCCGCTCTTCTTGTCAATTTCACTGCCTTTGCCGTGAGCGGTGGACTGACGATGCTACGAGTATACGGTCTTGCTGCGTTGCATTGCGTTCAGTTTCATTCTGTGAGTTCGACAGCTACTTGACTAAATATTGTATTTTCGCCTTACGCGACTTGTTTTTCTTCTCGTGTCCCTTTGCTTGTTTGTAAGTTAGTTTGTTGATTTTCTGTTTGTTTTAATTACTGTTGATGAATTGTACGCTCTTAATATATGTTTTACGCGCAAAGTAAACATTTATTGCCGGCGTAAAATTGAAAATATTGATTACGCCTTCCTAGGCAAACCTGAGGTGGTGATCCAAATCATTGATACGTATTGGAAGGACTTCATTTACAAATAAAGAAATAAATAAGCCGTTTTAGTGATTTTTCCCCGGCGACATCCACCTTTCGAAGCCCAAGAGACATTCGCAGTGATGTAATTTGGAAACATCTGAAATAACTAACTGTAAAATGCTCCGTTACCGTTGCCGATTATTTCTTTTCATACAAACAGGATTTCACCTTCTGGCGATAATCTCTTTTGCGTTTGATTCTTGATTCTTTAAATTAATTTTTTCAGTGCTATTTAGTTGTAATCCATTACCCAAGCAGATGAAACCCGTGTGAATAACTGAACACTTAGACACTGATGTTCAGATGGTACGTGTGTGGTTACATAATTACAATAACCAAAATTGCAACCCGAACTGTCCAGTGAAGTGCTTTTCCAAGTTGCATGTGAGTGTGTGATTGTGTCTGTTCGGAGCGCTTCTAAGAAATTGTAAAAGTTTATGCGTAAGCATTTGCGATTTTCCGGTCTTGTACTTTTTCGTCAGTTTTCAGCAAACTCAGTTATATCATGTCACATTAGTGTGTGTTTCTCTTTTCTTTTATTTTTTCGTGTGTGTGTGTGTGTGTGTGTGTGTGTGTGTGTGTGTGTGTGTGTGTGTGTGTGTGTGTGTGTGTAGTTAGTTGTGGTTTTTTTCAAAGATTTGTTTTTAGCCAAGTTGATAGAGCGCTTGGGCGACTTACTTAAAAAAACAAAAACAAAACTTCCCTTTTTTTTCCAACTAAGATCCTTTATACTCGTTTTAGGAATGGGTATGCTAAGTACATTTTTCTTGGCGAATTGTTGTGTTAGCTAAGCAACATTACGTGAATCGTTAAAACATGTGGGTTTTGTTTTTTAAAGTATTCCCCGCTTAACGAATTAAGATTTCTATGCAAAACAACGTGTGTTAACCCCATGTACAAAAACAGTACATGTAGTACATGCTTGAAAGTGCAGAGTGCTGTTGCGTCCAAAGAATTGAGTATTTCAGTAATTATGTCGACTGGTGATAAACACACATACAAACACGCGCACGCATTAACAAATCATAGAGAAACAAGCAAACAATTCGCAGAACAAACGTATATTAATGTGTGTGCATGCGTGAACGCGTGCATTCGTTTGCTTGACTAACTGACAATGTCAATCACGCTTTTAGAAGAGAACCGCTGATTTCAACGTGGTATGGCTTTTACGCGGTCTTATGAGCCTTCTGTAAGACGGGCAGCGTTCGGCCTGTAACAAAACAGACCATCCAATAAACACCAGCGAAGATTTCATTGACGCGGCGGTCAAGTGTTTTGAGTGGAGTGGGCGGAGCGTTGGGTTTATCACATGACCATTTGGGCCAATGGATGAATGTATTTAGTATGTGCGCTACTTTACTGGCGGACCACGAAGCTCGAAGAAGGTGTCAACTTGATTTCTTCATGCAATAAATCGTTGGCAGAAAAAAATGTTGCCCTTGGTGGAACGGGAGCCGCTCAGAAGAGGCGTGATAGAACTTGTGCGCGGTTCATGCATACACAACAATCATTTTTCTTTCAAGGTTTTATTTAACACTATGTGTTCGTAAAAACCGTTGCTCAACAACAAAAATAAATTAATTAATATTTTTCATCCTATACATGCCGCTACAGAAGCACACAGGGAGAGGTAGACGCGGCGAGTCGTGTCGTCTGTGAGGTAACGATCGTGTCAAATCATAGTATCTGTTAACGACGCGCCGAACCAAGGTCAGGGGGTGGAGACAGGGGTAAAGAAGAAAAAAATATGTGTATTCAGATTCATTCTTCTTTCAGTTGATCAGCTTACTTGACTTCTATTTCCCGAAAGTTTTTTTTGTTTTGTGCGCAAAATTATCGATTGTTGTCGTTGTGGTATAGTTGGTTGTCGATATTTTTTCTTCTCAACATCACTGGCTTGATTTGTTTAATGATATATGTAGCAGGCAGCACACGTCTGTTTCAGAAATCGTTTGAACGTCTGAATTCTGTTATGATACAACAATATAGATGATATACAACTTTTACATGAGAGAAGAAAGTCAAACATTATCTACCTAGAACATGTTGTCTTGTTAAGTTAGCATGCGTATTTTGTGTTCTATGCTATTCCTACTCATGCAGATGTCGAGTGCATTTGAGGTAGAAAAATAACAACAACCGGCAGTTTTGTCGCGACATTTCTCGCAATAATGTTTTGGTAAAGTTTACTTCCTCGTCCGGATTTTCATATGTAATTTTCCATGATGTTCGACCTGCAGCCGACTGCGAATTACTCTTAAATGTTTTGAAAGTTGCAACGCAAGTAAGCGTTTCTATCTTTCCATGAACTTTTGTTGTTGTAGTATATCATTATGACATATCTGGGCCCCGGCCGAGATTCGAACCCGCGACCCTAGGATCACAAGTCCACAACCTGAGCTACCCGGGCTCCCTTGAAGCCAATCGGTGTGTTTGAATCTTTAGTCCGATCGTGCAATCAAACCTGTCCAATGAAAGCTTGTCCACCACTTTGTCTATAACGACCACACGAAATATATATATATATTTTTTTTTTTTAACATATTGTAAAGTTTTGACTAAATGTTTTAACTTAGATGGGGAATCGTGACTAGGGTTGTGGTGTAGGGCCTACGTAGTACGTGTCTGTGGGTCTGTGGGTCTGTGTGTATGTATGTGTAGAGCCATTCAGAGAAAACTACTGGACTACTGGAGGATACGTTTCTTTGATGACGTAATATCTGGCATTTTGTACAAGTTTTGGTGGCACTGTCACACCCTCATTTTTGGATTCATTTGATTAAAATTCTGTAAAAGTAACTTTCGACAAAATCCGGACAACAGGATTGCATTTCAGGATTAAAGCTTGCAAATTATTTTTTGAGTTTGGCCATTAAAAGTCAGAAAATTGTATTTAAAAATAAAATGTGATGAATCGATCCAAAAAGATGTAATCTTATTCTTGATCATTTTCTGATTCCATAAACAAATCTATGTGTATCGATTGAACACTGGATTTCCCTTCTTTGAGCTATGTGACGTCAGAGGCCGACAAAACGTCTGTTTAGGCGGCCAGCCGAGACTACAAAATAGTGCATGTTTGTGTGCGTTCAATCATAAAAACTACAAGAAATTCTACCCAGATACATAAATTTTATTTGTATTTTTTTACCAAAATATGACAATTTACACATATCTCGACAGTCGTTCACCTCGACCGCTAGCGCGGTCTCGGAGGAACACTGACTGTTTCGATCTGTGTAAAATGTCCTATTTTGGTCAAAAATACATACAACGTTTAATGTCCTGTTTGGATTAAAACAAGCTCGAAAAAAATGTGACCCTCCACCACGAAATGAGTCGCATGTCACCTCGCGCGGTTCTGCGCTAGGCTTGATATAAGTCCGGAGAGTGTATGGTAACAGTGTGAGGGTCACCTTAGTCACAGGCGTATAACTCAAACAGTTTCCGCTCTTTTCTAAAACGGTTTTCACCACTGGATAGAGCATAACAAACTCTTTAGGAAAATGTAAAAATATGAAAATCATGCAAAGGTGACATGCGACTCATTCCGTGGTGGAGGGTCACAAATATACAATAGAAAAAGCACAATTTCATAAGAAGCGCTTTACACTACTGCGCTATACTGGCTTTCTGTGGCGTGAACGCGATAGCGGTCGCCGTCAGGTATGAAATCGACACAGGTATTGAGTTTTGTCTTCGTATTGTCTTTCATAATGTGAGTTCGAAGGGTTGACTGAATGTATTAATTTCGTCTACGCGACATGTTTTAAGATATTGCTTACTTGTCAACTGCGATCACATGTCTAAACGGACTGCGGCTGCCAGTTTCGGCCCAAACTAACGTTCACAACCTGTCTTTCACAACCTTTAAAATCATGTTTGTTTGAATTTTTTTTTTTTAATTACATTGTACTATCTCTACATCACCAATACATAACATTCATACACTACCATCTCGCTATACCGACTGCTAAACGTATCAGACGGACGGGACGGCTCTCAGTTAGCCGAATGCAATCACGTTGTCTTCTGCGCTTGAGTGCACCCCATACACACCTCTTGACATACTCTTGACATACTCTTGAAAGCGATAAGACACCACCCGAGTAGCCAACGGCGGCTTTCTTTAATTGCGATAACAACTCGGGTAGACAGTTTCAAACTGTCGTTAAAGACAGGTCCAACTACACTTACTTTTAAGATGTTACATTATGGAGGTCAAAATGGCCAATTTTCTGTAGTTTTTTTTGGAACAATCTATCCTGTTATTGTATTAAAAAAAGAAGCTTTAATTTTTCGGCACTATATTTGATTATGATGGACTCAGTGGAACTCATTCTGATAAGCATCGCTCCACGGCTATTGCCAGTTGTCTCTCTGACCGGACGCTACAGTCCTACGCGAATCTATATAAAAAAAAAGAATACAGAGTTATCTCCCATATGTTTTTCGCGAGCACTGATCTAAATTTGAGATCAGTGTTCGCGAGACAAAAATGATTGCAGGTTGGCCGACTTCGACAGTGATCTCCGTTCTGTTCTTCACAGTTACGATAAAGACATCGTTCTAAAGACTAAGGTCAAAACAAGTCGAAATTTTGGGACTGCTGCCGGAAGGAGACCGTAATATATGGTTTCATCACTGTCAACTGGTTACAGAAAAAATCGTCTGCTCCAGTGAGCGCCGAAACCAAACGGTTGATTATCACGTGACACTTTTGTCATATTTAGAATTGTTTGCACAGTAAATACAGCCGCGAAAAATAGCTCGCTTGAAACTGTCTTACATTTCAATTCCTTCGTAATTTTAAAATGACAAAACACCATGAAAAATCATTATCGACGATCGCGAATCTGCTTATATCAATAATACATTACAAAAAACTCTAAATATGCACACACACACACACAAATCGGTTTCCTTGCCAGACAAGGAATCTCAAGGCATCCTGTCAGGGAGAGAATGACCTGAACTTCTTTTGACCTGAGTTCAAGATGAGTGGAACTGTCCTAACATTCTCAGAGAATTATTTTCAAAGTTTATGTTTGTTTTAAACATTAATATGTGAAAACAGAATTAAGGTAGGTGATCAGCGATGCTGTCAAAACTACTTACATGACGTCATATATGGCTGGTTTTTGGCTCACGAAGTGTAGCCTATGCGATCGTAACTTTGTCTGTCTGTGCGTTTGTGCGTTTGTGCGTGTGTGTGTGCGTGTGTGTGTGTGTTTGTGCGTGTGTATGTCTGTGGTAGAAACTTTAACATTTCCGAGTCTATGTGTGAGTGGTTATCCAAGACTATGGATAAAGCTCGCATAAGATTACGTCACGGTCAAAAGTGTTTGACGTCAATTAATGCATCATGACGGCATGCCTCCCTGTAGTCTTTCTCTCTCGCGTGGTGTGTGTGGTCTCGGTCATTGTTATTTTGAGCGGGCCGAGACTATTTGGCAGTCGTGTCCCTGTAAGTAGGCTACATGCAGACAGACAGATCTAGATCTAGTGTCTCTCTTTCTTGCACAGTGTCACCTAAGCTTACTGTGTGTGTGGGTGTGTATGTGTGACGGAGTGATTGAGTTTGTGTTACTGTTTGTCTATTTCTTACGTGAGCCTTGAAGGCTTCGCCTCTTGTTAGTGTTGATATTTTTGTTTCGAGCGACAGATTGACTGATTTGTTTCATATCGCTTAACCGGTATTTATTGTGGTTTTTTTTAAACATTTTTTATTAGGTGTTTTTTGTGTTTGTTGTTGTTGTTGTTGTTGTAAGCACGCTGCTGGATTACACACACACACACATACACACACGGCTGAGTCTGCAGGTGACCCGTCTGCAGTTTTACTAGATATTGCTCGTCGTCGGCGTGTGCTCTTTCAGTAGATATTTTTGTCTTTCTTTGCATCCACATTGTGACACAGTGAAGCCGTCCACGCTGGGTGGTGGGGGTGGTTTGGACTCGATAGATAAAATATTACGATTTTTAGCATAAAGAAAACAAATCCGAATTTTTGAGCGATGGGACAATAAAATAATGAAAAGAATTAAATAAATCTAATTGATCCCTTGACTTTGGGGTAGCGCAACTCTGTTGCTACTAGCTTTCTTCTGGGAGAATGCGACCCGAATTTCCCAGCGACGGGAAAATACATTAATGACAAAAACATCTTATAGATCCCTTGACTTCGGGGTATCGCGACTTTGTTGCTGCTAGCTTTTCTCTGCGAGGAAGCGCCCGAATTTCCCAGCGATGGGACAATAAAGTAATGAGAGAAAAAAATCTAATATATCCCTTGACTTTGGGGTAGTGCGACTCGGTTGCTGATAGCTTTTCACTGGGAGGAAGCGACCCGAATTTCCCAGCGAATAGACAATAAAGTAATGAAAAACAACAATCTAATATATCCCTTGACTTTGAGGTAGCGTGTCTCTGTTGCTGCTAGCTTTCCACAGGGAGGAAACGCCCCGAATTTCCCAGTGATTGGACAATGAAGTAAAGAAGAAACAAGTCGCGTAAGGCGAATATACAATATTTAGTCAAGTAGCTGTCGAACTCACAGAATGAAACTGAACGCAATGCCATTTTTCAGCAAGACCGTATACTCGTAGCATCGTCAGTCCACCGCTCATGGCAAAGGCAGTGAAATTGACAAGAAGAGCTGGGTAGTAGTTGCGCTAAGAAGGATAGCACGCTTTTCTGTACCTCTCTTTGTTTTAACTTTCTGAGCGTGTTTTTAATCCAAACATATCATATCTATATGTTTTTGGAATCAGGAACCGACAAGGAATAAGATGAAAGTGTTTTTAAATTGATTTGGACAATTTAATTTTGATAATAATTTTTATATATTTAATTTTCAGAGCTTGTTTTTAATCCGAATATAACATATTTATATGTTTTTGGAATCAGCAAATGATGGAGAATAAGATAAACGTAAATTTGGATCGTTTTATAAATTTTTATTTTTTTTTACAATTTTCAGATTTTTAATGACCAAAGTCATCAATTAATTTTTAAGCCACCAAGCTGAAATGCAATACCGAACCCCGGGCTTCGTCGAAGATTACTTGACCAAAATGTCAACCAATTTGGTTGAAAAATGAGGGCGTGACAGTGCCGCCTCAACTTTCACGAAAAGCCGGATATGACGTCATCAAAGACATTTATCAAAAAAATGAAAAATATATGTTCGGGGATTTCATACCCAGGAACTCTCATGTCAAATTTCATAAAGATCGGTTCAGTAGTTTAGTCTGAATCGCTCTACACACACACACACACATGCACACACGCACATACACCACGACCCTCGTTTCGAATGTATATGGCCTTTCTGATTCCTTATTGAAAACATAGATCCCTTGACTTTGGAGATGACAAGAAAATATCCGGCGCATTTACGTGATTTGTAAATCGCGGGGCGATTGTTTTACATTTTTACAAATCACGGATTCACACGCTCGCATATTTTGTGTTCTATGCTATTCCTTCTGATGCAGGTGTCGATCATATGTGCGGTCAAAAACGGGAGTTTTTTGCGTTAATTACGAGGGGCATTATGCGAAAAAGCGCTGTATGTCAGCAAGGACTTGTTAGTTTGCTTTGAAACTTTCCGACTATTTTGACTACATACTACATGTACTACGGGTAGTAGCATAGACAAATTGAACAAAATGACATGGGAATTAATGCCTTAATTCGGGTGCGTAATTTGTCGCAATACTTTGTTGGTGAAGTTTGTTTAATTAAACTGGTAAAAGTAGCACAAATGGTAAACATTATTTAGTGTGTGTTATTCATGTGTTATTTTTGTAAAAGAGTAATTCATTCAGTGTTCACAACAGGTGTTTTAAAAATGTGTTTAAAAGTGGAATGTTTACAGTATATACAACAACTTATTCGGAACGATAACCTCGATAAGATCAAACGAATTATGTATTGTTTGCTTGTCATGTGGGTAATCCTTACACGTAACAAACAACAAACAAACCACAAGGTAGTCCACATCGTATGGCCCAGAGAGGTAATAAAAGCTCGGAAAAAATCAGACACTCAGCGAGCTACTTCTGTTCTCCGACAGGGCCTATTTCTCCCACATGAAAGTTAGCTGCAACAGAGTCGCGCTACCCCAAAGTCAAGGAATATATTAGATTTTTCTCTCTCATTACTTTATTGTCCCATCCCAAGGTAGTCCACATCTTATGGCCCAGAGAGGTAATAAAATCTCGGGAAAAAAATCAGACAGTCAGCGAGCTACTTCTGTTCCCTGACATATGGCCCATCATGGCCTATTGCCTATTTTCGCGGATAGGTGTGATATTGTGAGAGACGGACTGAATGACACTTGACTTAAAGTGTGAAGCGACTAGAACACCAAAAGCGTTTCTGCTTCAAGACAGGCCTTCGCACTTAGGCTGTGTCTGTGACGAGCTGGAAACATAAGTTAAATCAAAGCGTGAAATGTGTTCGATGTATTTTTGATTTCTTCAACATTAATTTTGTTTAAATTGCAGTTTGGGTATAACCGTGGTCCCTCTTATATACTGATAATGGTAATAGTAATCATAAACAAGTCGCGTAAGGCGAAAATACAATATTTAGTCAAGTAGCTGTCGAACTCACAGAATGAAACTAAACGCAATGCCATTTTTCAGCAAGACCGTATACTCGTAGCATCGTCAGTCCACCGCTCATGGCAAAGGCAGTGAAATTGACAAGAAGAGCGGGGTAGTAGTTGCGCTAAGAAAGATAGCACGCTTTTCTGTACCTCTCTTTGTTTTAACTTTCTGAGCGTGTTTTTAATCCAAACATATCATATCTATATGTTTTTGGAATCAGGAACCGACAAGAAATAAGATGAAAGTATTTTTAATTTGATTTGGACAATTTAATTTTGATAATAATTTTTATATATTTATTTTTCAGAGCTTGTTTTTAATCCGAATATAACATATTTATATGTTTTTGGAATCAGCAAATGATGGAGAATAAGATGAACGTTAATTTGGATCGTTTTATACATTTTTATTTTTTTTTTACAATTTTCCGATTTTTAATGACCAAAGTCATCAATTAATTTTTAAGCCACCAAGCTGAAATGCAATACCGAAGTCCGGGCTTCGTCGAAGATTACTTGACCAAAATGTCAACCAATTTGGTTGAAAAATGAGGGCGTGACAGTGCCGCCTCAACTTTCACAAAAAGCCGGATATGACGTCATCAAAGACATTTATCAAAAAATGAAAAATATATGTTCGGGGATTTCATACCCAGGAACTCTCATGTCAAATTTCATAAAGATCGGTCCAGTAGTTTAGTCTGAATCGCTCCACACACACACACACACATGCACACACGCACATACACCACGACCCTCGTTTCGATTCCCCCTCGATGTTAAAATATTTAGTCAAAACTTGACTAAATATAAAAAGATAAAACAATAATAAAGTTTTGTTATGTATTGCAAATCCTGACATGGTTCTGGGCGTTTCACAAAATTAATGTGTTAACAAAATTACAAAGCAATGTACATAATGAACATTTTAAAACAAAACCATTTTCTCCCTATAAAAATCAACTAGTACTGTGGCATCAGCATTAACAGGGAAAACAAATCTGAAAATTATTAAAAGCACAATCACCTACAAGATGCACATTATAATACATTATTTATCCAGAATCTATCATAATATTGATTGTTTGTTATTATGTGTTTGCGGCTGCCAGTTTCGGTCAAACTAACGTTCACAACCTGTCTTTCACAACCTTTAAACTCATGTTTGTTTTGAATTTATTTTTTTTAATGACATTGTACTATCTCTACATCACCAATAAATAAAATTCATACACTACCATCTCGTTATACCGACTGCTAAACGTACCAGGCGGGCGGGACGGCTCTGAGTTAGCCGAATGCAATCACGTTGTCTTCTGCGCTTGAGCGCACCCCATACACACCTCTTGACATACTCTTGAAAGCGATAAGACACCACCCGAGTAGCCAACGGCGGCTTTCTTTAATTGCGATAACAACTCGTTTCAAACTGTCGTTAAAGACAGGTCCAACTACACTTACTTGTAAGATGTTACATTATGGAGGTCAAAATGGCCAATTTTCTGTAGTTTTCGGGGGAGAAATCTATCCTGTTACTGTATTAAAAAAGAAGCTTAAATTTGTCAGCACATTATTTTATTTTAGTACCAGTTCAGTGCCTCATATGGCTTTTTGACCAATCAGGACGGATTCTAGGTGACCCTCTAAATGTTATAACGTTCAAGCAGGGACCCTTTTTGTTTATCAAGCAAAACATTGACAAGACAAAGTACAAATTTAAATCAACAATACCAACGTGATTTATTCTAAAGAATGACACTTCAAATGCTGCGAGATAATACTCTCTTTATCTAAAAAAAAAAAGTACAGAAAAGCTAGTTTTGTCGGTGGGTGCTTCACGGAATAGCAAAGCACCGCCCATCCTCTGAGTGTGCAATGCCGACCCGCTCACTTGGAATCTAAATGATCAAAGTTCGAAAAAATCTAGTGAAATTGCGTCACTCGCTTTACGTCAAATGTATCTTTACAGCATTTCCCATCGTCTGGAGTCGGTTCTAAATATCTCTCTCTCTCTCTCTCTCTCTCTCTCTCTCTCTCTCTCTCTCTCTCTCTCTCTCTCTCTCTCTCTCTCTCTCTCTCTCTCTCTCTTTCTCTCTCTCTCTCTCTCTCTCTCTCTCTCTCCTCTCTCTCTCTCTCTCTCCCCTCTCTCTCTCTCCCTCTCTCCCTCTCTCTCCCCCTCTCTCTTTTTCTCTCTCTCCCCTCTCTCTCACTATTCTCTTTCTTTCTTTATTGGCTGTGGCTACATCCACGGGTCCGTGCCTCAAGTCCCCATGCTAAATCCACGTCACTGACAAGGGACGCTACTCTTGCCCAATATTTTCCTGCTTTCGGTTCGGCACTTAACAGACATGACTAGGACGTCAGCTGTAAAATATCAATGTCATAATTCCATGTTTAGACTTTATGAGCAGTATACAGCGTTCTCTGTGGTGACATTGCAACATTGCAGGCCCCCCCCCCCCCCCCCCCCCCCCCCCTCCTCTTAATACGAACCTCACCTGAACTTGCATGTTTATTCGGGATTTGCACTTTCCTAGTTTGCGGTGATTTTTGATGCAGTGTGAAGCATGTGTCGATTGTTCAAATGTTTAAGTGAATGTTGTCAACGTGTGGACTAAAGCTACCAACCGGAAGATGAAGAATGATGTATTGGTCTTCCCTATTCGCTAGATTGGTGCTGAGGGGCTGAACTCCGTAAGTCACAACTGTCCACAGTACTCCCATGATTTTGAATTCACCATTTTTTGCTCTCTTAAAATCTAAGAAGATCAAGCGGTCGTTCAGCAATGAGTTTGTGAATTCAGTTACTTCTCTTTATTGTTACAAGACCCAACACAGGGTCTGTTATTTTATGAAAACAAATTGCAACACAAATTGATTCTTCCTCCTCCTCCATCTCAACAATATGGCGCCAAGAGTCCCGAGTGCCAACGCGAGGCTTCGACTGCCGAGTGATTCCGAACGATTCCGAGATTCCGCGGAAATGACGTCACTGACGTGGATATAGCATGGGGGACTAGAGGCACGGACCCGTGGATATAGTCACTACCTTCTCTCTTTCTATCATCATCATCATCATCATCATCATCATCATCATCATCATCATCATCATCATCATCATCATCATTTTTCTTTTCTTTTCTTGCTCCTCTTACAGTATCACGGTAAATGTTCCCAAATAGATCCTAGTTACCTCAGAGGACGTTAATCCCCAAAGTCAGCCAGTCAGTCAGTCATTAAAGGCAAAAGCGAGGTAACGCACAACTGGGTCCGACCAGTAAAGCCGTCGCTGCCTGTGTGACAACCACCATAAAAATCTACCACAGCGGGAAACTTTCAAGTTAAGTATTTTCAACCATCATGTGCCCGCATTCAACTTTACAATCAAAGGATGTCTGTTGAGATAATCGAATGGATCAAAACTTTGAAACCTGCGCGCATATTCTAAGCCGACTAACACATAATTGTTAAGGACATCATAAAATGGTTCTCGGTGAAAACTTGACCGAGGGCCATTTTACGACGTCCTTGACTCGAGTGTGTGACGTATACTCTTATTGGGCAAGGTAAAGAACACCGAAAATATTTCAATGCCGTTCTCAGCTGACACGGCTTACGTAATCTGGTTTCCTGGTCATTTGTGTGAAAAATCTGTCCGACAAAGAAGAAGAAGAAGAAGTGCGCGCAGAGAGAGAGAGAGAGAGAGAGAGAGAGAGAGAGAGAGAGAGAGAGAGAGAGAGAGAGAGAGAGAGAGAGAGAGAGAGACAGAGAGAGAGAGAGAGAGACAGACAGACAGACAGACAGACAGACAGACAGACAGACAGACAGACAGACAGACAGACAGACTTTCCGCACTCGTTAAAATGTCAGTCGATACTGGAATGAATGTTGAAACATTGTAAACCTAAAAAAAAAAAAATAATAATATTAAAATTAAACATTCATACGAGTTACTATCTGTGACAAGAACGCATAAGAAGTATAGCAACTAAATATTAATCCGCTTACCCATTGCTCCTCTTCGCACCTCGGCCTGTGAGTCGTCCTTTTCCTGAGTACTTGCACACAAGTTTTGCGTATGCATACTTCAGTTCGTCTGGAAAGGGCTGTTTTGAATTCTTGTTCGCAAGTTGAACAGCACGACTGTATTTGACCACGTACACCAAATCGTTCTTTCTGGAAAAGTCTGCCAGCCGTTCAGTAAGATCATTCCAACTTCTGAATGTTTTCCCCAACTGTCATTTGTGCCATTTCTCAGCGATTGATCAACGGTGTGGTTATTATGGATGTAGTAAGTGTCGAATTGTGAGAATGCACAGTTCTGTCCGCCAAGTGGTTTTAAACACTGCGCGTATTTGCACCAAGTAATAACGTGTCACATCAAAATAGTTCTTTACCTGTCAGATAGTTTAGCGCCAAAAACATGAACCAATGATAGCCCTTGGATTAGTAAGTCATATGATGTTGGGGCGGGGCCAATGAACTAATGTCAACACAGTAAGTATCAACCAATGTTTGGCTCCGCCCCCACATCACGTGGACTGGGTGGCCGAGTGGTAACGCACTTGCGCTCGGAAGCGAGAGGTTGCGAGTTCGACCCTGGGTCAGGGCGTTAGCAATTTTCTCCCCCCTTTCCTAACCTAGGTGGTGGGTTCAAGTGCTAGTCTTTCGGATGAGACGAAAAACCGAGGTCCCTTCGTGTACACTACATTGGGGTGTGCACGTTAAAGATCCCACGATTGACATATATATTGACATTGTATAGGCATAGATAAAACAATGTCCACCAAAATACCCGTGTGACTTGGAATAATAGGCCGTGAAAAGTAGGATATGCGCCGAAATGGCTGCGATCTGCTGGTCGATGTGAATGCATGATGTATTGTGTAAAAAATTCCATCTCACACGGCATAAATAGATTCCTGCGCCTTGAGTCCGAGTCTGGAGATACGCGCGCGATAGAAGACTTCATATATATAATCACGTGACCCATAAACCCATCGCCTGTAATTAGATCATACTATTACCGCTTCAGTTCTGAGACATCCTGCTTGCTGGCGCGCGCGCAGAGAAAAAAAATTCCCTCTTTATCTTCGCTTCTGATGCTCATCCTATTGTTGTTGGCACTCGGGTTTGTTTGTTTGTTTGCTTAACGCCCAGCCGACCACGAAGGGCCATATCAGGGCGGTGCTGCTTTTGACATATAACGTGCGCCACACACAAGACAGAAGTCGCAGCACAGGCTTCATGTCTCACCCAGTCACATTATTCTGACACCTGACCAACCAGTCCTAGGACTAACCCCATAATGCCAGACGCCAATTTTAAAGTCTTAGGTATGACCCGGCCGGGGTTCGAACCCACGACCTCCCGATCACGGGGCGGACGCCTTACCACGAGGATTGGAACTCGGGTAACAGGGAGCGAAGGGCAGTGCCCCACCTAGTGATCGAGTGCCACAACCCAGACTTTTCCCTTAATATATACATAGGTTTTAAACTCCTGCTTCCGGATTATACAAAACACATTAAAACATGTATTAAACAATGGCGACTGGACGTGAGAGGGAACAATAAAGAGACCAAAAAGCAATGTACTCACGTTAAAATGACGAACACGGAACGAATAACAGCGACGTTTCGACCTAAGGGTCTTCTTCAGGCACAAAAACACAAAAATACACACACAAAAAAGAAGAAGAAAGACGATAGAACAAATGAAGAGAAGAATAACTGACAAAACAACTGCACTGCACAAACCAACAAATGACAAAGACACAACACTTCGAATTAACCTAAAAAAAATCTCATAACAAAATAATTGTAATCATTTTTTTTTTACAGGAATGTATATGTTTCTGTGTTTGTTTTTGTTTTAATACAAAAAAAACCGTGATCAAATAATCAGAACTCTTTCAAAATATTCTGAATAAAATAAAAATAAATATTAAATGCAATAACTTTTTTTTTTTTTTAATTCAAATAAATGTTTTAGTTTGACTGCATTTGAATAGAAACTGAATTCTGATGAAAGCAGTTACTGTAAAGTCATTTGAAGTCACATGATAAAAATCACATGGTTTAGTTGAGCAGACCAAAAAGTGCAGAGCTAAAATATGTGTATGAATCTGTGTGAAAATCCAGTCCGTTTTCCACAGGGATGCTA
>NC_090255.1:42828611-42838611 GCF_037325665.1 Littorina saxatilis | reverse complement strand
TTCAAGACACTCTTAGGTACTGGGTGTGCTTGTGTGTTTTGATGGTATGTTCAAGACACTCTTAGGTGTGCTTGTGTGTTTTGATGGTATGTTCAAGACACTCTTAGGTACTGGGTGTGCTTGTGTGTTTTGATGGTATGTTCAAGACACTCTTAGGTACTGGGTGTGCTTGTGTGTTTTGATGGTATGTTCAAGACACTCTTAGGTACTAGGTGTGCTTGTGTGTTTTGATGGCATGTTCAAGACACTCTTAGGTACTGGGTGTGCTTGTGTGTTTTGATGGCATGTTCAAGACACTCTTAGGTACTAGTTGTGCTTGTGTGTTTTGATGGTATGTTCAAGACACTCTTAGGTACTAGGTGTGCTTGTGTGTTTTGATGGTATGTTCAAGACACTCTTAGGTACTGGGTGTGCTTGTGTGTTTTGATGGTATGTTCAAGACACTCTTAGGTACTAGGTGTGCTTGTGTGTTTTGATGGTATGTTCAAGACACTCTTAGGTACTAGGTGTGCTTGTGTGTTTTGATGGTATGTTCAAGACACTCTTAGGTACTGGGTGTGCTTGTGTGTTTTGATGGTATGTTCAAGACACTCTTAGGTACTGGGTGTGCTTGTGTGTTTTGATGGTATGTTCAAGACACTCTTAGGTACTGGGTGTGCTTGTGTGTTTTGATGGTATGTTCAAGACACTCTTAGGTACTAGGTGTGCTTGTGTGTTTTGATGGTATGTTCAAGACACTCTTAGGTACTGGGTGTGCTTGTGTGTTTTGATGGTATGTTCAAGACACTCTTAGGTACTTGGTGTGCTTGTGTGTTTTGATGGTATGTTCAAGACACTCTTAGGTACTGGGTGTGCTTGTGTGTTTTGATGGTATGTTCAAGACACTCTTAGGTACTAGGTGTGCTTGTGTGTTTTGATGGTATGTTCAAGACACTCTTAGGTACTGGGTGTGCTTGTGTGTTTTGATGGTATGTTCAAGACACTCTTAGGTACTGGGTGTGCTTGTGTGTTTTGATGGTATGTTCAAGACACTCTTAGGTACTAGGTGTGCTTGTGTGTTTTGATGGTATGTTCAAGACACTCTTAGGTACTAGGTGTGCTTGTGTGTTTTGATGGCATGTTCAAGACACTCTTAGGTACTGGGTGTGCTTGTGTGTTTTGATGGTATGTTCAAGACACTCTTAGGTACTAGGTGTGCTTGTGTGTTTTGATGGCATGTTCAAGACACTCTTAGGTACTAGGTGTGCTTGTGTGTTTTGATGGTATGTTCAAGACACTCTTAGGTACTAGTGTGCTTGTGTGTTTTGTGTGCATGTACAAGATGGAGAAGAAGATTGCTGCCATTAGACAAATTCCGGACATGTACATTATTTCCTGATCTTTTATATAATTTTTGTGTGTGTGGTGTATGTTCGTTGCTTTTGGTGGTTGTAACGACAAGGGTGAATGTATTTGGCCACGACGAATATTTTAGATAGTAACTTTTTAGCCTAAACGTTTTGACAAAGGCTTAAATGAAATTGACTGGGGATCTTTTTCGCAACTTGTGGTTTCAGTGTGATGGTTTTCAGTGTGTAGATATGTTGTCATTTTGCACCCTATGTTTTGGCAAGCGTTGTGCACAGTTTATATTTTTTTGGATATAGTGTGTCTTCCCATTGATGCACCGTACGATTGTCTTTGTGGTTTTGCCATACGTTTTTGTCTTTAAGAATTCTTTTAGTGGTAAAGAATTGTTTGTTTAATTTTTTTTTTTTGGCTTGTAATATTTGGTCGTTGATTATACTTGGTAAACGTCGGGACGTCGTTGCATGTCCCGGGGGGGGGGGGGGGGGGGTGTATGTAAGACGATGACTGTCCTTGACATTGTTGCGCGCTTGTTGGATTGTTTTGCGCATTGTTGCGCACTAATAAGATGTGTGCATGTATGATCACGTGATCACGTGAGACCGCGAGACTTGTGAAAGATCTCGGCAGTCGAGCGGAAACCTTTGCAAAGTAAAGAACAAGAAACGATTTCGCTTGCTCGACTCACTTTTATTGCGTTTGACTGAAGAGCATTCACCAACCAACAACCACCAGAACAAATAGAAGAACAACACCACACAAACTAGTCTCAAGAAGTTATGGAACGTGGATACCCACTCAAAAGAACCAGTAACACTTTTTTCTGAAAAAGAGCGATGTTGCTGCAAGCCTATACTTGACATCCAGCCAGACAACTTCTTTCTCCACCAGTGGGAATGCAATTCCTAATGAGTCGAACTCTCATTTGAAGCAAGTAAAACTGACACAGTTTGTAGAAAATTAAAAAAATAAAAATGTCAGATCCACTTGTGCTCGTTATGGTACATGGTGCTAAAATTCCTCCTGAGGAAATATTTGACATGCAGTCGTGTACAAATCGAGTTGAAGGTCATTTATCGCCTAACATGGATAAGTACATTAACAAATTGTTGTCAGTGCACATAATTGAACAATTAGAACATCGAGAAGGTGACGTTGATTGAGTGATTGAGTGATTTTGATTTGTTGCTTGTTTGATTGTTGTGTGTGTTTTAGTTGGGAATTGTTGTTTATATTTTTTGGACTCGTTTGGCAATCAGAAATTATTTGTTGTCATCAAATAATGTATTGTTCTCAAGATTTTGTCCTATGATTGATCTTGGTGACCATACATGTGATCCTTTGTGAGTCTTCGAAATCCGGCTTCTGGTCGAGTAGCCCCCCCCCCCCCCCCCCCCCCAATGACCTGGTTTCTTTCTTTCCTTTGATTCATGGTCACTGTTTTCCTGACAACAAGTACAACACATCGTCACGCTCATAAGAAAAATACCTATCTCAGTGGTATGCATTTCTGTAGTGAAACTACAGGGGTAGCTACTGGAAGGGAATCTATCATGCGTTAGAGAGTACAAACTCTCAGATGGTCGGAAACCATTGCCTACGACCAAACGCTTCGTGTCGTCGAATTGTCCCTAAAAGAAATGTGGAAACCCCCCCTTCAAAATGATGTGATCCGCCCCTGCACACACACACAAACACACACGCGAACACACCAGACCTGGGAACCATACGATTTCGCCGTATTCTGCACGCCTTTTTGTCTAAAATACGATCAGTACGGTTGGTTAAAAATAAATACGACGAGAAAAATTATTTACTGGGGCACTGTCTATTTAATGATTTTAAACATAGCTTGATGACTCGGCATTTGATCAATGATTTCAGCTTTTGTCACTAAACATTGAAAGAAGTATTTGTTTTAAATGTATTGGTAAACTTCATTAACAATGCAACGGACGCGTACGAAGCGTGTTTGAATCATGGATGTTCAAATGTTGTGTGGAGTACACTCTTTTTTTTTTTTAAATGCGCCAAGTTTGTTTCAGAATATTCCAAGTACAGACACACACACACACACACACACACACACACACACACACACACACACATACACACATTATGCTATATACGCAGTATAGTTTGGTCTTACGAACAATCCAACATTATTTATACACACGAGAAAGAGAGCTTGCTGGCGTATGTTTGTGCATGGGTAAGTCTGTATTTTGATCACGGACTACTCAAAGGTTGCACTTGCATAAACCCTTACAGAACACAAAGAATTAAGATACATCTATACCCTCCCAAAGCTCGACAGTTATTAACACTTAATCAAAAAGTAAAAAGCAATGTTTACTTACAAAGAAGTCAAACGTATAGGTTAAATCTTCACACGCACTCAGTGACAAGGGACATAACTCTTGACATAGTCGTCTTACAAGGGACAACAAGGTGACCAAGTACTTGAGCAATGGCCACAGTTATATTAAACCCAATCCACACAGTATCGGAAGCCCTTATTTCTATGTAATCATGCAGCCGCTGAAAGGCGTGTTTGAGTAAACTCTTGTTAGCTTCTCTCGTCACCGGCATAGTGTCAACACATGTGAAGAATTCGTCAAAAGGAGAAATCGTCATGGAACGACTTCGCCCCAATCTGGTTGCGAGTTATTGTTCCTTTAATCCCGAGACCAATGATTTGAGGAGTTACGATTATGGTGACGCTGGAAGGTGATGATTGTGGTAACACGTAGGCACACGCACACACGCACACACACACACACACACACTCACACACACACACACACACACACACACACACACACACCTTGTGGACCTGATTTTTTCAGATGTGTGGGGAAAGGGGGGTCTTAAAAGGGGGAGGGGGGGTCACTGTAGTCGCATCGGATGAAATACGATGAATGTGATGTCATTTTTCTTCTAATGAAACTTCTCTCAGACATTCGGCAGCTTCGCATTTCGTGCATGTCATGATTCCCTGTCACCTGTAATTTAATACGCGAGTCTAGTGAGGAGAACCGTCGCGATATAACCTTCGTGGTTGAAAACGACGTTGGACACCAAATAAAGAAAGAAAGAAAGAAAGTGAGGAGAAAGTGTTTCTATGACACCATCAACAAAGGTCGTGTTCATATCTAATTGCCAAAAATGCTTGATATCTTTGCGTATACAAAGACTACAGCTTGAAATGTTATTGCTCAGTCTGTTGAACACTTAACTGTTCAGAATGCTTGACATTTAGGGGATAGAACGCATTCTGGGTATTATATTGTATATAGCGTGGTGGATATTTCATTGTATCGCACGTTGACACAATCGCTTTTCTCTCTTCAAAGGCCGGACTTTATGAGGTAAGACATTGATCAAGCACTTGAGTCCATTCCCCCACGTCTAGATTGGGCGAGAGTGCATGAGAAGAGAGTGGATATCTCTGTACTTGACTGGCTTGTTAGTAACGATTTCGTATTGGAATTGAGAAAAAGAATTAAAAGAGTGTGTGTGTGTGTGTGTGTGTGTGTGTGTGTGTGTGTGTGTGTGTGTGTGTGTGTGTGTGTGTGTGTGTGTTTGTGTGTGTGAAAGCGTGCGTGCGAGCGTGCATGCGTGTGTGTGTGTGTGTGTGTGTGTGTGTGTGTGTGTGTGTGTGTGTGTGTGTGTGTGTGTGTGTGCTTTGGAAGGGGGTGGGGGGGGGGTGGGTGGTGGTGGGTTAACTTGAACTTTATACTCATATTTTCTGCGAAGAGCAGGCATGCAAAACTGAAGCAGAGATATTGAAGCTTTTTTTCGATCACTGTATTAGAATACAAGCTCAAACAATAGAAAAACTTTACCACACGTGAAAATGCTCAGTAAAAATGTCTGATGTCAGTAAACATGTCTGATGTCAGTAAACATGCCTGATGTCAGTAAACATGCCTGATGTCAGTAAACATGCCTGATGTCAGTAAACATGTCTGATGTGTGTCGTTTTGTTGTCTTTTTCTTTTTCCTTATCTTAGAAATAAGTCAAGACACAAAACCAACGCAGAGATTGTTTCACGCAACATCAAAAACACACATTATTATGGAACCTTAATCTACATGTGCAGTGCCATTTTCGTTTCATTTTCTCATTTTCGTCACTCTATTTGCCAATCGTTTGTCAATTCGAGTTGCTTCCCATTAGTAGCAAGCTAGCAGCAACTAGAGTCAAGCGTGTTTAGGTGCACTTTTGGCAGAATAACCGGGGTCTTGTACGTACCACAGCGGTGACATGGGGATGGGATTTGAATATCGTATCTGGGCCTGCTCTGACATAAAGTTGACCCGTGTTGAAACCCGTGACCTCCAGACGACAAGACTTAGTTCAGTGCTCTGCTATTAACTGAGCTACCGGGGCCGAGAGAACGCCCAACTAAAGCCGATGAACACTTTACGTGCATAGTTAGCTCTCGCTAGTTGAGCATCACGTTCATTGAGCGTAGAAATCAAACCATAATATCGATATCAAAGTGATTACGACAAAACCAGCTGAACGCTCTTTATTTCAACGCTCTCGGCAGGTCCTGGTGAGTATGGAGAGTATGCGGCGTAAAAATCAAGCCGTGATATCGATATCAGAGTGTTTAAGACAAAACCACACAAACACTCCTTCTTCATAAGCTCTCGCTAGTTGACTATGGAGTTTGTGAGGCATAGGATTCAAGCCGTGATATCGATATCAGAGTGTTTAAGACAAAACCACACAAACACTCCTTCTTCATTAGCTCTCGCTAGTTGACTATGGAGTTTCTGAGGCATAGGATTCAAGCCGTGATATCGATATCAGAGTGTTAGAATAAAACGCGCACGTGGTTCCAAGCCACGCTGAATGCCAAGGGTTACCGAGTTATTCCTGCCTGAGGAAATCACAATTGTGTCGCAAACAACGAGCATTGTGGGCGTAAAAAGTAAGGTATGTCACGTGTGTATTTTCTTTTTTACATTTAGTCAAGTTTTGTTTTCCTCTCTTCTTTTTTCTGTCAGTTTATTGTGGGGAGGTTTGGTTTGTTTAATCGTGTGTCTCCCACTCCTCATCTGATCTGTTCGCGCGTGTTCGTATATATGTGCAGATGTGCGTCTGTCTGCTTGTGTGTTTGTGTGTCTGTCCCTCTGTCTGTCTGTTTGTCAGTCTTATGTTTCTGTAGGTGTGCCGCGCACGTTTTTTTTTTTTATTAAAGAATTTTAAAAAACTGCGTCGCCACAGTTGTTACAAGCGGTATATTCACTTATGCAGATGGAAGCCCCGTTAGGGAGGTAGGAGGAGGCGGGGGGGGGGGGGGGGGGGGGTGTAGGGGGACGTCGACAAATAATACAGAAAAACCGTTTAAGTCTGTCATGCGGTTTAAAATACGCAGGTTCAAAGTGACATACAGTGTTGTGAAGACTTCAGAAAATAAGTGTTGAAACGATATACGACTGTCCAATAACTAGTTGTGTGTAGACTAAGTGAGGTATGCTTTGTGTCTCCTGTTTGAGAAGAAAGGCACACCAAAACAATCAATCAGCCTATTAACGACTTAGTCATTCGCTCGTTCGCTCGCTCGCTCATTATATCAATTAGTACATTGATCAATAAGTAAATCATGCAATCAATCAATCAATCAATCAATCAACCAACCAACCAACCAATTAATTAATCGTTCGATTGATTGATCTCCCCCGAAATCGGCGTATGCTGCCTGAATGGCGGGGTAAAAACGGTCATACACGTAACAATTCACTCGTGCTAAAAAGATGAGTGAACGTGGGAGTCTAAGCCCATGAACGAAGAAGAAGAAGAAGAAGAAGACGAAGAAGAAGATTGATTGATCGATTGATCATTAATTTAGAATAAAGTCAATCAAACCAAAATAGAATTTTTTTTAAATCTATCAAATAAATGAACTGAACATCATGCCGGAGTGTGTGACTTTCACTGTATCTGTCATGTGCAGGACTTATCACGATCGAAATGACACTCTAGCGTCAGACGAGACTGATATCACGCTTTAATTATTCATAGAAGGAGCGGGGGGCTGTGGTTGGGCTGAGAGGGGGGGAGAGAGGGAGGGAGGGGGGAGAGAGAGAGAGGGAGGGGGAGAGAGAGAGAGGGAGGGGGGAGAGAAAGAGGGAGGGGGGAGAGAGAGAGGGGGGAGAGAGAGAGGGGGGGAGAGAGAGAGGGAGGAGGGGAGAGAGAGGGGGGGAGAGAGAGAGAGAGGGAGGGGGGGGGGGAGAGAGAGAGAGAGGGGGGGGGGAGAGAGAGAGGGGGGGGGTCGATAGTAATTACTGCAGGTGCGAATTCAGCGGACACGAGTCCTTAGGCGGATTAATTGCCAACGAGAGAACACTTCCCAGCAAAAACACTTTTCCAGCCCCGTACGTGCTCTGACAAAACAAATAGTTTTATGGAGTGGTTGACATGCCAATAGTACCCCGACATGCTCATTGAAAATGTAGCCCCAGAAAAGTGAGGAGTTTTCTGTCCTTGATAAAGCAAAAATGGTTTTGTTTGAATTGAAACAGAAGACATCAATAAGAATGTTAAAGTCCTTTGGACCCTAACCCTAATCTTTTTTTTTTTTTTTTTTTTTTTTTTACAGTGTGTTATACAAGTTTTGTGCAAGGAAATACCGAATTATCGCGTATAATTATGACAGTAACATAGACCAAACATAAGGTCGAGTGTCAGTATGCAGGAGGTTCAAGTTGCTGACTTCTATTTAAAGGCACAGTGAGCCTCCCGTAAACCATCACAGAGCTCCCCGAGCGTCTACATACAGTACAAGCATACTTCCATTTGAGCGCTCACCGAACGGGAACATCCTGGCTGCTTTCTGTCGAGCGTGAGACATTTTCAAAGAATTTATTTTCGGGGACTTGGTCCTCTACAACAATGGCGCCTCGTTTTGGTGCTGGACGGCTGTTATGAATATGATACCGGAAATCACGCCCGGACAGTAAGCCTCCCGTAAACCATCACAGATACTGTCAGGCTTTTACACACAGTACAAACACCCTTCCATTTGAACGCTCACCAAACGGGAACATCCTAGGTGCCCTACGTAAAGAGCGAGCAATTTTTAAAGAATTAATTTTGCAGATTGTCTCGAACACTTTTTGGACCCATCCTGAACTCAGGTCAAAAATGAGTTACTTCCCTTCGGGTCTCATTCTATCGATGTAAACTGGTGATAGCCGTGGATCGATGATTATCAGAATGTTTTTGGACCGTGGTGCGTTTTTGCGCTTGACCTAACTTTTAAAATCTAAATAATAAATTGACAGCTTGTTACACAAACATTCTTTAATCATAAAAGAATTCTTTTTTCATCAAGACAAGATCAGTACAATTCGAAGTTGTGAAAGTTTGAAAAAAGAAAAGCCCGGAAGCAGGGTCACGCCAGGGTCGTAGCAGACGACGGTTTATGCATATCGTCGTTCCTCTCAACAGTCAAAAGCCATCGCTACAGTTCTTGTGAACCACAGCCGTTTGTTTCGTGCATAAAAACGTGCTATTGTAGATAAGCTCACATCGAGTCGCATTCAAATGACTAACTGACGACAACATTGTGAAAAAGGGAAACTGGATCACACGGGTTCACGATGGCTCAGGGGTAAGATAAACCACGCAAAAATAAATTCTTTGAAAGTTGTTCGCTCTTTACGGAGGGCACCTAGGGTGTTCTCAATCGGTGAGTGTTTAAATAAAAGGGTGAGTGTACTGTGTGTAAAAGCCTGACCGTATCTGTGATGGCTTACGGGAGGCTTACTGTGCCTTTAAAGTCGTAAACATTGGAAAGGTTAAGTATAGAGCCTGAGAACCTGAGTTAATGTACCCAGTGTTACGAGTAGGTCATGCCACCACCATTAAGTGTTTTGTATTGATCTTGCATATTGATCAGCTCGATTTAACGACAACGGATACTTTGCTGTGTAGACAGTAGGTATAGGCGGCAAGGCTAAATGCACACATACCGCTCAGTCGACTCTGTCACGCCTTATGTGTGTGTGTGTGTGTGTGTGTGTGTCAGTGTGTCTGAGTCTGTGTGTGTTAGTGTTAGTATGTGCGTGTGTGTGTGTGTGTGTGTGTGTGTGTGTGTGTGTGTGTGTGTGTGTGTGTGTGCGTGTGTGTGTGTGCGTGCGCGCGTGTCTGTCTGTGTGTCTGAATGTATGCTAAGCTTAAATGCGATTGTCGCTTTGTTTGTGCGTGTGAAAGTGTTTGTCGAATGAATTTGTGTTCGCTGTCCCTCTTCTTCCTCATTCGCTGTTGAATTCTTCCACTGTTAATGAAACTAACAAATGTCACGCCAATATCCGCAATAATTAAAATAATATATGCCACACTTTAAGCCATACTTCACGAGTTTCCAAACGGAAACTTAATTTGAAAAGTTTTAATAATTGACCTACTCTGAAATTTACCTCTACCTGCTCCCATCCCATGGGGCATATCTTAGGACAACCCTGTTACTTTTGCACATCGATTCTGTGCATGACCTTAATCTATATATCGTGGAAGGCATGAGGACATTTAGAATTGTTTCTGTTCAAAATGATGAATTAATCTGCTACGTTTGCTTGTAAGAAAGCTGATTTCTATCGTGTGCCTTTTTCAACCCAGCACAATGCTTTGTCA
>NC_090255.1:42813611-42823611 GCF_037325665.1 Littorina saxatilis | reverse complement strand
TACACTGATAGTCTCGTTTTCCAGTAGCTAGGGCTTTATGTTCTAATTCAGAGACTCTGTTTCATTAATGTTAGTTGTCTTAACTAGCTTGTACACGCGAGTCTAGTGAGTCATTACCAAGAGCACATTATTACACCCCCGGTATAGGGGTGTGTATAGGATTCGGTCGATGTGTTTGTTTGTTTGTTTGTTTGTTTGTGTGTGTGTTTGTGTTCGCATATAGATCTCAAGAATGAACGGACCGATCGTCACCAAACTTGGTGAACAGGTTCTATACATTCCTGAGACGGTCCTTACACAAATTGGGACCAGTCAAACACACGGTTAGGGAGTTATTGGTGGATTAAGATTCTACAAGGACTTATAGAGGGACATATTAATGGTCAAAGGGAAATAACCTTCTCAGTTGGTGGCAGTGAGAATGGTAAGGACGGGGGTGTTTTTCCTACCTCGGAGGAATTTCTTGTTTTCATTGTTTCACACAAAAGAATAATTCACCGGGTCAGTCTTTATTTCATTACCTGCTGCAGTGCGCTTGACGTTTTTGAAGCACCGTATAATGGGTCTATCGGGTATCGGTCTATTGGGTATCGGTCTATCGGGTATCGGTCTATCGGCCTAAAAGGTTGCATTACAGGTACATATGTGTTTGAAGGTGGGTGTGCATTTCCATTAGAATGTTTTGTGGGCCTGAGTGATTTACACACAATTAAGTTTCTTCTCCGAGGGTAAAAGGGATAGTATCGGTGTGAAATCTTAGTAGAACCCTCCGGAAAGTCAGCCAACAGTTGAGTGTTGACAGAGGTAGTGTTGTCTTTATATCATTCCGTTTGTTTGTTTGCTTCTTTGTTTGTTGGTGTGTTTTGTTGTTTGTTGGTAGTTTCGTACGTTTGTTCGTTCGTTCGTTCGTTCATTTGTTCGTGCAATCGTTGGTTTGTTCGTTCGTTCGTTCGTTCGTTCGTTCGTTCGTTCGTTCGTTCGTTCGTTCGTTCGTTCGTTCGTTTATACAAGCTAATTAACATTAGCTTAAAATAGCGTGCTTGTTATATCAATATGATGTCAAGATAGTGTATCTTAGTATTTTTCCGGTTATTTAACTCTAAGTTTCGACGCAAGGAATCCTACATTTGGAAAAAGTGACTGCAGGTGAGAAGAACGCAATGTGATTGTTCAAGGAATCCCAGAAACAAGTCAGTGTATCGTACCCGAAAGGTCGTGTTCAAGTCAAGACATCGTAAACTTGATTGTGGAATCTGTTTCAACTGAAGGAATCGTACCTGAAAGGTCAGTCTCAGTCCAGGCAACAATGAAGGGTGCTCCCTACATTGTGACACCAATATGTATGTCCTCCATATCTGCCTCAGTTGTAATGTATTGGTGGGTGTTATCGTGTCGATTTAACATGATGAGTTATCTGTGGTAACTCGTTGACAATGTCCCCTGGAAATGAGATCCATACTTGAACTGCGACTAAAAACGGGTGTGTGTGTGTGTGTGTGTGTGTGTGTGTGTGTGTGTGTGTGTGTGTGTGTGTGTGTGTGTGTGTGTGTGTGTGTCTGTCTGTCTGTCTGTCTGTCTGTCTGTCTGTCTCACTGTCTGTCCGTCTGTCTGTCTGTTTGTCTTATGGCCCGTATGTCTGTGTGTCTGTCTGTCTGTCTGTCTGTCTGTCTGTCTGTCTGTCTGTCTGTCTGTCTGTCTGTCTGTCTGTCTGTCTGTCTGTCTGTCTGTCTGTCTGCATGTCTTATTGTCTGTCTCACTGTCTATCCGTCTGATTGTCTGATTGACTGGTCTGTCTGTCTTATTGCCCGTCTGTCTGTCTGTCTTATTGTCTGTCTGTTTGGCTGGCTGGCTGGCTGTCTGTCTGTCTGTCTGTCTGTCTGTCTGTCTGTCTGTCAGTCTGACTCGGTGTGTCGAATGGTAAGCATGGTAGGTAAAACAAAACATGTCTTTCCAAACAATTAACTAAGTAGAACGGAAATGGGGTATAGGTGCCCCCCCCCCCTCTCTCTGTGTAAATAGTGTCAACAGAAGAGTAATCCTTTAGTCCTTAGTGTAAATATCTGCTACTCTATTGTTGGCCACCAAAACGCTGCCTAATTATATCCAAGACTTCTACTGTGGTCATGGATTATAACTGAGCAAGAAGTCATTTGTATTTGGATGTGCATGATCGACTATGAGTGGGTAGTGAAATAGATAAATAGATCAATAAATAAATAGATCAATACACAAATAGATCAATAAATAAATAAATAAATAAATAGATACATAAACACAAAGATCAATGATTTATTCAATCAATCAATCAATCAATCAATCAATAATCGCTTTGCGATGAAAGGTAATCTTATCGGGTAAGATAGAGGCATTTCTTGACGGTTGTTTTTGTATTCTTTTCCTTTATGTACGTTATTTCCCCCTTTCCCAAAACATATTGCATCTGTCTCTCTCTCACTCACTCTCTCCTCTCTCACTCTCTCTCTCTATCTCACTCTCTCTCTCTCTCTCTCTCTCTCTCTCTCTCTATCTCTCTCTCTATCTCTCTCTCTCTCTTCTTTGCCTTCCGTGTTTGCGTGTGTGTGTGCGTGCTTCCCGTTTCTCGTCATGTTTATGTATTCATTCCTTTTTCGTTTTCTTTGTTTATAGTTTATTTTCAATCTCAAATGTAACCTGCAAATCTTGTTTTTAGGTGAAAGGAAACGCTTTCACAGCGTGTCATGGCTTGGAATATAGACATCGACAATCTATAAAGTAAAGAAAAGCGGGCCCTTCTAGCCAGCTGATATCCAAAATATTCTTTCTCTACTGAATCCTACCTTTGCAGAATACACTTTGTAAATGTGGATTTAAATGCAGGTTTTACTGCACAATTCTTGTCATAGAAAGAATTCAAACGCACACCCACTTGTCCATGTTCTATCCTCGACAGAAGATACAATCTGTAGACTTGCGAGCCCTACACATCCTGGTTACAATTAACTGTGAGCCTTTGATAGCAGTCGAGTGTGTGTACATGCGATAAGCTTGTCATTTTTGATTGCCAGAGTGTCCCTGAGTTCTGTTCTGAGTTGACCTCACAGAGGGCGAATACGACAATAAAAGATGACGGCCACACAAACCAACGGCTATGATGCGAGACGGGGTATTGTCTGTGCAATTTCATAGCGTCGTTATTCGGCAAGGCGGCCATTGTTTGTAAAATGTCCTGGCAAAGTTATTCGGCAAGGCGGATATTGTGTCCTGACGAAGTTATTTGGTAAGGCAGTTGAGGGTTGTAAAATACCCAAGTACCGTTATTCGGCAGGGTAGTTGATGTTTATACAATACCTTTGCAAATTGATTCGGCAAAGCAGTTTTTCGATTAAGCAGTTGACATACATGTGTAAAATATTGTAGCACAGTTTTTCAGTTAAGCGGTTATTATGTGTAGAATATGCTAGCAACTTTTATGTTAATCGGCAAAGAAGTTATTGTGTGCAGATTATTCTGACAAATGTATTCGACAAGACAGTTATTGTGCATGAAATATCCCAGAAAAACAAGGCAGCTGTCGTGTAGACAAATTAATATTTTAGCTAAGCTATTCGACGAGATATTTGATCCGAAAGGCACTTAATGCATAAGGTATTCGTTTTCTGTAAAGGTTCCGGAAAAGTTATTCAAAAATCAGTTTTTCGGCAAGGCAGTTATTGTCCGATTTTGTTTATATATGTTTTCTCTCTGATATTTCCGATTACAGTTATTCGGCAAGGCAGATGTTCGACAAAGCAGGGTTTCGGCAAAATACATGTAGCTAATTGACAAGTCAGGTATTCGGCAAATGCAATTATTCGGCAAGACAGCTATTTGGCAAGGTGGTTTTAGTCTGAATTAATTTCCAAGCTAAGTCAACCGGTACGACAATCGTTGTCGATAAAATCCTCCATCAAAGTCACTGACGACAGACGTTACGCCACTACCGTCAATTAACCTGTGGAAACTTAACACTAGGTACATTTAATGTGCGTACCTGTACCAGGGGTGTTTAAGGACTAAGGCAGACGATAATAGGGTCCAGTGGTTTTATTCTGCTGTGAAACTAGAGTCGGGCATTTTGTACAAGACTGTAGTAACTGCATGCTTAACTGCCGTTGTTTGGTGGTTTGTTTTGTTTTTAGGCAAGATGCAAAAGTTGTTGAAGGTTCAAAATATGCTTCCAGCTGTTATGGACATAATCTTAATTACGTTCGTTTAATGTGAAGCATTTTTGTGTCGCAGGTTGATGAAGAATATTATTCTTTCGTGCAGCGCTGGTGGCTATAATATAAATATTCATGAAAATAGATGTCGAAGTAGGAAGGTAGATTATTGGTATTAAAAGAAAGACATTTTAACCGAAGTATGCAAATTAATTTCATGAGTAGATAGGAAAATGAGTGTGATGTTACTGCATTTTCAGCTTTTGTTGTCTTGCTGACAGATAAAAGCCTCCAAACACACACACGAAGTCCAGTAACTACAACAGTCGAACCTGTCTAAAGAGACCATCCAAGCTAAAGGGACTGAGAAAAGGTGGTCTCTTCAGGCAGGTGGTCTTTATGGACATGTGATTTATATAGTCGTAAGCACCGTCGGAGATCCTTTGGGGTGGTCTTAATGGGCAGGTGGTCTTTATGGACAGATGGTCTTTATGGACAGGTGGTCTTTATGGACAGGTGGTCTTTATGGACAGGTGGTCTTTATGGACAGGTGGTCTTTATGGGCAGGTGGTCTTTATGGACAGGTGGTCTTCAGGGCAGGTTCAACTGTATTGAAATCCACTTACAGGTTGTAGGCTGTGTTGCGTTTTTAGTTCCTTTGTTAAGCATGGGATAAGATCAAGGAATTGAAGTGAACTGAATAAGATCAAGGAACATAATCATGAGAACTTACCAAGCGCGCTTTGAGCATTTCAGCGACAGAAATGTACGGTCTGTATTCTTGTGAGTCACCGAAGATTGTGATAATGGACTAAGCTTCGAAATACACCACAATACATCAAAGGACAGAGCGACAATGACATTGGAATTCACAGAAAAGTTCAAAGAGGAGATTCTCAAAGGCTTGGAGAAAATACTTTTGTATTCGCCGATTAAGTGAGAGTGGTTTTAAAAGCCGGAGAGATGTGAATGACTTTCGATTCGCCGATACATATTCCGAAATGACACACAGACACAAGAGTGTACTGACGTTTCTAGTCGCTGATTATTTGAGAATGAACACAAAAATTCAGACCAAAAATGGAAGATTAAGCTGAGTTCAGAGTCAGCGATGTTTTGAACATTGACAGGAAGCAGCAGCGTCACACTGAGTTTGATTCGGAAATGGACAATTAAACTGGGATTTAATTCGCCGCCATGTTGAGAGTCGAAGAACTCATTCGTGTCATCAACCATGACTTTTCAACCAAGGTAAGTTACTGTTTCTACAATTGTTTTTATAGTTTGCCTTGTATTGTTTTGCTTGTGTTGTGTGTGTATTTTCAGATGCGGAGAAAGGCCGAGGGAGTAGATCCGCCACCACTCACAAACACAGGCCGTGATCGCCTACAATAGCATTAAGAATATCACCAGTGAATTCATATCTTCAGGAAGATTGTAGTTAACGAAGCTTCATTTAGCTGTCAAGCTGTACGGGTTAACCCGTCATTTGATGAAAGTATAAGAATGTATAAGCGTATACTGTAGTGTAAGTGCACATGCACGCTTGGCGTGTCTGGTACTGACATGACATTAAGTCAAAAAACTGCAAACGAATTTGGAGCATGTAAGTCGTGGATATAACATTCCATAAAATCAAGTCAATTGAAACAATCATAATTAAGCCAAGACGGTCTGTGCAAATTGCATTCCATGATTGTTTAGATCGTGATTTAGTGTGAGGGTGTATTAATAGAATGACAAGACAGTAAAGACCAAAGTCATGTAAGGATGGATTCTGTGATTTTGGGTATGAATTAAATCAACAAAGCTTTTGGAATATGATTGAAAACCGCCAGCAATGACCCCCCCCCCACACACACACACACACATACACACACAGACAAATCATCACCACAACCAACCACCCTCCCCCTTCCCCCATCCCCTTCCCCCATCCCCTTCCCGACACACACATAGCCTACACACTAACGAAACATCCATTAGGCCTAAAAAAAAATAGGTGTGGTTACGGTAACCCGACCTACCCTATTTTTAGGGGCCGACCCTATAACTTTTTATTACATTTGTCAAAAGAACACACACACACACAAGAAAACGAGTGCAGAAAACGCTATGAAAGCGACAGCGCCCGAGTCGCACACTTATTTCCCTGTCAAGTAGGTTTAATTTGTACACATTAGAAAAAAAGGTAAAAAAAAAAAAAAAAGTGATTGCCTACCTTCCTACCCTATTTTTTGGGGCTATGTTACCGTAACCACACCTATTGTTTTTTTTGGCCTTTTGCTTATTTTTCTCCAGACAGGTAATGACCATAGACATTGTTCATTGTTATTCCTCACTCAGCCAGCCTGCCCAGCGCTGTGGAAACTGTCGTTAGTGCCCCTAGTCAATATTCACCCGTCTGTTCAGACGCCAATAAGAATCGATCCCACTGATCGATCATTGGATTACGGAATGCCGGGGTAAAAATTGGCCACGGATCAAATAAAAGTTCGTGCCGGCCAATAATGCGGAACGAACCCTGGCATTTGTGGAGATAATTTGAGGTTATTGCGTGTTGGGCGTTAGTGTTGCGTTGCCATAACCCTGGTGTTAACTTCTTGGCTTGCAAAGTGGTGTGGAAATCATCTTTTCTTCTTTATTTTCTATGTGGCAATGCATGGGTGTTATTTTGAATACTTGGCTAATTTGCAACTCTGTTGGGTGAAATCTTTAAAAAAAAAATATGGTTAGGTATTGGAACGTTTTAATTTTAACAAAACGAGACGCTCAAGAGAACATCGGCCAAATGGCCTTTATTGTGTCCATACAGACAAGCACATAAATGAAGCGAAAACTTATCTGAGAGAGCGTTCAATTTTTCGCAATAATTATGGTCATGAAGAGCCATTATTTTGGACTTACTTTGGAACTAAGTGTGTTTTCAAGCTTTAGTCCTTAACATGAGATGTTACTATGTTTTATAAGTTAGAACGTGTGCGCGAACCCCTCGTACTGTCATATAAGATGATTCAATGACAAAATAAAACTTCACATTTATTTGTAGCAATATTCAGTATTGTTTTGGGTGTTGTAGTTTTTTTTAGGTTTTTTTTGCTTTTTAATGGTGTTTCGACTAACGCAGAATTATGATTCAGCCTCTAAGATGCAAGAGAGTTATGTACGTCAAACCTGGCCGAAGTGTTACATTTACCAGCAACGCGCTCTGATTGGAAAAAAAGAGAGTGAAATTAGGCCCTTTATTTGAAGTAATAGTATACACACAACGGTGGAATATTGAACAAGACTTTAGAAAAGTATGACGAAATTCAGATACCGTACGTGTTTTCAACACAATAACACTTACAAAGAAAGACTTTAATACACCAGACGTACTTGGAAATTCTTCAAATTTGTACACTTTCTCAACATATGATTGTATGCACCCGTGCACCCGAGTGAGCCAAGGAATGCGTCTCGGATATAAGCGTCGTAAGCACGATATATAGTTCCAGAAACTCGTCAAAAACTCCAATAATTGTAGTCATTGATGAATGCAGTCAATTCGCCTTGAAACAAAATCATCCAGCGAAAAGATAATGGGACGTCTTGAAATAAATACATCACAAATATGTGCTATTTATAGGGTTAGGAGCTTTTCACGTTAAAACTCCGCATAGTTGTAGCCAGCCATGGTAGTATCGCTTTGAGACGAAACTCACCGAACGTAAAGATAACAAGAAATTCCTCTGATAGGAAAAACACCCCCGTCAAGGGAAATAACCTTCTCAGTTGGTGGCAGTGAGAATGGTTATTTCCCTTTGACCAACGGGGGTGTCCGTCTATAAGTCGTTGTATAATTTTAATCCACCAATAACTCCCTAACCGTGTGTTTGACTGGTCCCAATTTTTGTAAGGACCGTCTCAGGAATGTATAGAACCTGTTCACCAAGTTTGGTGACGATCGGTCCGTTCATTCTTGAGATCTACTTGCGAACACAAACACCGCCACAAACACACAAACACATCGAGTGAAACCTATACACACCCCTATACCGGGGGTGTAATCAGGTTAAGTTACAGCCTGCGTAAAGATAACGGGACGTCTTGAAATAATACGTTACGAATACATAATATTGTTTTCGGGCTTTGCACGCTAAAACCCCGCAAGGTTGTAGCTGCACCAATGGGTTCATTGTCGCTTTGAGACGAAACTCATTGAGCGTTAAGATAATCAGGTTAAGTTACAGCCTGCGTAAAGATAACGGGACGTCTTGAAATAATACGTTACAAATACGCGATATTGTTTTCGGGCTATGTACGCCGAAGTTAAACCCCACATAGTTGTAGCCACCCACGGTGTATCGCTTTGAGACCAAAATCACTGAGCGTTAAGATAATGAGGTGAAGTTACAGCCAGCGTTAAGATAACGGGGCGTCTTGAAATAATATTTTATAAATACGTAATATTTCGAATCTGCACGCTAAAACACCGCAAAGTTGTAGCCACCTATAGCCACCCATGGGTGTATCGCTTTAAGACGAAACTCACTGAGCGTTAAGATAATAAGGTGAAGTTACGGTATCGCTGTGACAGTTGCGTGTATAGAACTTGTTAATGGATACCTGCCGGGGCAATATTTGGCATCGTGTCGCAGCATTGACAACAGTATTGTTCGGTGTACAGTGAAGACGAGAGGGAGAGAGAACGTGTGTTGGTGTCCGGCTGTTCTTACCGGGAGCATCTCGTTACTCCCCCGTATCGTTACTCCCCCGGCTCGTTACTCCCCCGGCTTGTTACTATTCCTAACCCTAACCCTAACTCTAACCCTAATGGGGAGTAACGAGCCAGGGGAGTAACGAGCCGGGGGAGTAACGAGCTGATCCCGTTCTTACCTACATGGTGTGAAAGAAAATTATTAATCAGCTGCATGAGTTTTTAGTCGCTGATATGAAATAAGAAATAAATCGTATGTTGTGAAGCATCGAAGTTTTCATATTTTATTTTCTCAGGTTTAATTCCTAGTTTTGTGGCTAAGACTGTCAGTTCTAGTGTGTGTGTTTTATTGGGACATGCCCAGAATAAGGGCTACGTTGCATTGTGTTTCTATTTTCTCAGACTAGAGCCGCGTTAGATTTATGACAATTCAACATGAAGGTTAAATGTTTTGTAAAGCGAAAATATATCGCTCAAGGAGTGTGACTAATTAGTAAAACTCTTTGTCATATGAATGTCACCAGTACCGTGATCATTCGAGCAGCTAATAGAAAATGTGTTGCTCTGATGTTCCCAGAGCTCACAATAACAGAATGACGCCTAATGTTAGCTCTCTTCTCTTTGAAGTGCATCCGAAGCAAGAATACTTTTGGAGACAAAAACACGAATTGAAAGATGTAATTCACTGTGAATTTCAGATAAAAGAGAATTCTAACAGATTTCGTTCTGAGTTCGTCCGAAATACCAAACACAGTTGGCAATGACATATGAAAATGAGTGGACAAAAAGAGTGTGACACCTCAACAGAATTCTTTGTGGTTTTCAAGTTCGCCAGAAGCGCCAAACAAAACTGGCAGACATCAATTAACGATAAACGAAGTGGAAAAATCTGATCAAAAAAGGGAAGTAAGCGCTCTAAATGCATACGACATGTGGAATAGAGTAAGTGAGAGTTGTACGGAACCATTCTCCTGGCACCTGAGAGAATAACAGGCACTGAAATCAACAAGCGACTGTCATCCTCAAAAGTGGGAAAAGAGAGAGAGTGACATCTGAATGAATCTCTTTGTTGTGTTAAGTTCTTCGCCAGTATCAAAGAAAAGTGATAGGAGCTAATTACAAG